>NC_134403.1:166582889-166606039 GCF_038048845.1 Mixophyes fleayi | reverse complement strand
TGGATAGAGCAATAACATGCGTACCGTGGTGTAAATAGCGTTGAGTCTTTTTAAGAAATAGTGGAGTAGTCTTTGCTGTACTTGTAGTCCTCCAGAACTCCACCGGTCAGTACAAAGATGCGGAAAGAGCAAACATAGTATAACTCTGTAGTATTTTTTGGTAAGGGCAGTATCACCAGTAACCCCACAATCCTATGGGGTGTGTGGGATTGGTATCCCCAATATTACCAATTTATATGACACCCATATAAGTGCAACACAGAAAAACATATAAGTTTGCGTACCATATATCCTGAAGTATCCCACTTCTGGAGAAAATTAAAACATGTGCAACACCAATGACTTCACAGTCACAACTTCGACTAACACTAATCAGTGTCCTCTTTCCATTAGGATGTCACTTTGCAAAGAGAATGCGATGTAAACGGGTATATATATATTAGAGATGGGGCGGGGTCCGGTTCTCCGAGAACCGAACCCACCCGAACTTTTGGGTATCCGAGTACCGAGCTGAGCAGCTCGGTACTCTCCCGCCCCATTCGAATTCCAAATCGAGGCCGAACGTCATCGTGAAGTCAGTCGGATCTCGGGGCTCGAGTCCTCGCGATATTTCAAATTTATAAATTCTGCCTCCACAGCAATCCGATCTGCCATTTGACAGAGGGAGAGAGCAGGGTGTAGTCACTAGGCTAATTAGAGCAGGGACAGAGCAATACAATATCTGTTCTAGCAATTGCTCTAACAAAATCGATAGAGCAGAGAGAGGAGGATAGAGGTTTATTATTTTTTTCAATATTTGGCACTACAAGCGCTTTTGGGGTGTCCCCCATTCTTGTGCATTAATATTTCTGGCTGTCAAAAGTACTATTGTCAGCAGTATCTACAAAATAATTATTTAGCACTCTCAAGTGCTTTTGGGGGTGTCCTCCCCTAATCTGCTGCATTAATATTTCTGGCTGTCAAAAGTCCTATTTGTCAGTAGTATCTAAAACAATTTGTAGCACTACAAGTGCTTTGGGCTCAGAATGGATTCAAAGCAGCCCACATATGAGTCGAATGAGCAACCAGGTTCTGTCACCAGTCCTGATGGTAGTGTTCCCAGTACGTCATCTGGGCAAGGCGATGTCAAAATACACAGTGTTTTGAAATCAATAAAAAAAACACACCCCCCAAAAAATATTTACTGGGTTGAAGCGAAAAAGAAGTGTAACCGAGGAAAAGTTAAGTGCCAATAAAAAAAAAATTGCCAACATGCCATTCTACACACGCAATGGCAAAGAGAGAATGAGAGCCTTCACCTTTCTCTATTAGTGGCAGATCCAAAAATGTTACCGAGCCTACAAGTGGTGCACAACTACTGTTACGCGTCAAAGCCGAGCTGCAAGATAACAGTAAGGCATTAGAGCATAATGTTTGCTCTGATTCACAAATGACTCCAATCCCTGTGAGAGTCCATCCAACTAACAGTGTTAGTGTACCCATAAAGAGTGACCCTTTCAGCAGTTCTGCTGATGTGTGCCTGAACAGCCAGAGTGTAACCCGGTGATACACAAATTGGAGTATGCCACTATGGAAATAGAAGAGGATGAGGGGGAGATTTGTGTAGGCGACGAGGGCGCTAATGAGGATGTTGATGAGGATGAGGTTGTTTGTGTAAGTCCTGCACCAGTGGCAGCAGTTCTGGCATGTGACAACAAAAAGGGCATTGTCATGCCAGGCCATAAAACTAAAAAATCCACTTCTTATGTGTGGAATTATTTCTACCCCAATCCAGACAACAATTGTATAGCCATTTGTAGTGTATTTCAAGCCACAGTCAGTTGAGAGAGGGACCTTAACCATCTTGGAACCTCGTCTATGTTACGCCATTTGACGAGAGTTCATGGCAAAGTGTTGGGAAAAGCTGAAAGTTCTTCCAAAAAAAATTACAAGCACTCCATCATCAGCTAGGACCCTCCGGTCACCAACATCCCGATGGCTACAAAATACACCCACCACACCATCCTCATCAATATCCTCAGTAGTGCTCGGAGTCAGCCCTGCATCCCCCTTATTAAGGCTGGATGACTCCTGCACTATTATTGATTCCTCTGAAAAAAGCATTAGTCCCACTGCTGCTGCTTTTGCTGCTGCTGGGGGGTGAATCGTCAGCCCAGAGGAAGGCCCAGAAAAAGATCAGTCCTACATTTCAACAATTAACTGTGAAACAATCATTTGCTAGGGGAAGCAAATATGACAGCAGTCACCCAGTCGCCAAGCGAATCACAGACACCATGGCTGCCATATTAGTGTTAGATCTGCGTCCAATATCCACAATAAACGCAGCTGGTTTTTCACAGTTAATTGAGATTTTGTGTCTGCGTTACAGAACTCCATCGCGACACCATTTTTCCCGTAAAGCTATTCCACAACTATACCAAAAAGTGTGTACAAATGTAGAGATTTCGCTGAAAAATGCCATTCTGTCCACTGTCCACTTAACCACAGATATGTGGACAATGGAAGTGATCAAACCAAAGACTATATGACTGTGACAGCCCACTGGGTTGGTCATTCACCTTCACCATCAGGAACAGCAGCAGCATGTTCATCACTACGTAACATTTGTCACAGGCAGGCCACTCTTTGTATCACCGGCTTCACCAACAGGCATACAGCTGACAATTTGTTACGCAAACTAAGAGATGTGATTGATACATGGCTTATACCACTTGGACTCTCCACAGGATATGAAATTTTCTGATAACGCCAACAATATAGTGTGAGCATTACAGCTGGGTGATTTCCAGCACATTCCCTGTTTTGCTCACACCATCAACTTGGTGGTGCAGAACTTCCTACGAAATAACCGTGAGGTGCAGGAGATGCTTTTGGTGGCCCGTAAGATTTCAGGCCATTTCAGGCATTCGGCCCACAGCATGTAGGAGATTGCAGCAGCTCCAAGAGCAGTTTAACTTGCCCTCCCACCAACTTAAGCAGGAGGTGGTAACTAGGTGGAATTCCACCCTGTACATGCTGCAGAGGATGGAGGGACAGCGCAAAGCCATCCAAGCGTATTGCACAAACCAGGACATTGGGGAAAGGAGGGGGGCATGTATTTCACTCTTGCACAGTGGGGAATCCTTTCAGTCCTGTGCAAGGTGCTGGAACCATTTGAAGTTGTGACGTGTGAAGTGAGTGCAGATTCTGCTAGTTTGAGCCAAGTCATTCTTTTAATTAGACTATTGGAAAAGCAGCTTGAGAAACTGGAGGAGGAGATGAAATCAAGCAATTCCGCAAAGTATGTTGGCCTTGTCGATCAAGTACTTCATTTGCTTCACAATGATCCTCGAGTTATTAAGATCTTGAACTCGGATCAGTACGTTTTGGCCACTGTGTTTGATCCAAGGTTTAAGACCTACATTGAGTCTTTGCTTCAAAATGAACGAGATGTGAACTTTTACAAGGAGCTATTGCTCAGCAAGTTGGCCGCTGAACTGGGCCTCGGCTTGACGACGTGTCCTCCTTCACTTTCTCAAGCTGCTGCTGCTCGTAAAAAATGAAATTTCCCAAAAAGAAGCAGGGAAGACGCAGGGGGCAGACCAGAACAATTTAACATCTGGGCTTGTTTTTAAGGATTTTCCCAAAAAATGTGTCACCTTGCCCATAACTCCATCCAATACGAGTATAAACATGCAAAGGATGGTGGAGGATTATTTTCAAGAGGTAATTGATATGGAAATGTCATACAGTCCCTTTACTTACTGGGAGGAAAAGCAGGCCATTTGGAAACCCATTTCCATATCACGTACCATCTTGAAAGGCTGCTGTTTTGGCAATTTCTCATTATGGGTAGGGTGTCATACACAGACTGACCCCAAACTGCCTTTGTCTATTTCAATTAATATTGTACAGTCTTTAACGGCTGAATTTTTTTGTTTTTTTCAACCAGTGGAGGGGGGCCTATAGAGACAGAAACCAAACTGCCTTTGTCCATTTCTTTACATATTTAACTATAAGTGTAGGGTGTAATATACACCCAAAGACGATGGCTGCATTGCCAATATGCATAGATGGAGAGGAAGACAATCTGGTTTGTGTGTGGAATTAATGAAGGCCTATCTACCAGGAATTAAACTGTTTTTTTTGCGAATTTATTAGCTTTACAATTACATTACTTATCCAAGAAATAGGTGGAGCACTAAATTTGGTTATTTTATGCACAAAAACATTGATTTTCCAACAAAATAGCAAAACAAAACCAAAACCAAAACCAAAACATGCAATGGCGGTTTTGCAAAACCAAAACCAAAACACGACGGTAATCCAGATCCAAAAACAAAAGCAAAACACGGGGGTCAGTGAGCATCTCTACTTATAAGTAAACAATGTTGAGGATGGTAAATATTTTATTGTTAATAAATAATAATCTGTCCTGTTTTCAGGGCCGTATTAATACTGGGTCTGATGGAGCTGCAGCTTTAGGCCTCCATACTGAACCATAAAGATCAGCACCTAATGTACTTTCTATATTAGTCACTGTTCTATAGTTTAATGATGCAATCATTCAGGCCATGACCGCGTGATCCTCTCTCTATCCTGTCATCGTCCTTTAAAGTATTCCTGATGCTTGTGTGTAATCCCTGGATACAAGCTCTTCTCTGAAGTGCATGTGTGGGCTTAGAATTTTAGAAATGGTTGACGTAGGCTTACTTTTTGTTCCTAAGTAAAATTATGTTATTGTTAACGTGGAGATGTATAGTTTTCAAGACTGCCGTTGATGACAAACATGTGTAGGGCACCACAACCTCTCTACTAACTATATCATATGTCATGTGAATGTGGTTGACATGGTAGTCACATAAGCCTTCGAAACCTGTAAATAATTTGAAGAGAGTAGGGAATAAAGAACAACGCTATGGGCTATATTTACTATGGGGCATTTTATTTGGCTGTTTTAAACCACCTCACATCATTAGATGTTTTGTCCTCCAAGCCACTGAATTCACTACCCACCAATTTAGAGCATGTAAAAGCAAACTGTCAGCAATGTGCAACAATTTTAAAAAAAATTTTTTCAGAGGAAACCACCATTGCTAATGTCCAAAAGAAAACCCTTCTCATACAGTGATGGGCCGTGTTATTTAGTATCGGTGGCAGTCCTATAAGGGGGACCCCGCACCTAGGGACTCCCTAAGCAGCATTGTGCCCCTCATGGTACCCTTGCCGGTGGGTACCAGGAAAATAAAATACTAACTATACCCCCTATAGTAAAGTAATAAATTAATTGTGCCCTTGTGATTATGAAATATTAAAATTGTGCCACCTTGATAATGAACTAAATAAAGAATTGCCCCCTTTAAAAATATACAATCTAGTGGCCCCCTTTAGATATAAGACATAACCAACATATTGCCCATTTAAAAATATAAATATCTCCTTTTTCTGTAACGTAGGGTAAGATATATTTACCTAACTCCACCTTTTGTAATCCAATGTGGGGAAAAATCCCAGAGAAGCAATGACAACTGATCCATTCCATTTTCTTGCCACAAATGAAGTAATGTCTGGTAATGTTGATTACTTAATAGACAGGCAGCCAATCGCAAACTGTCTCTTATTGTCTTTATATATGGATAATAGATATGAGTAGTATACTACACTTCTCTAGTCTATTTGAAAGTTCTTATTCTCGTGGACCTAATTTATCAAAGAACATAATGGGGCAGATTCAATTGTAAAAAAAAAATCACCATGTAGTGTCCCGGAGCGGCTGCAAAACGGCAGTGAAATATCCACTCGCTTTTGCTCGCGCCCCATAGAGACGCTAGCAAAGGTGAGCATTATGTTTTACTGTATAAACTGTAAAAATGCGCAGCCGCAATGTTCCGCGGAACATCGCGGCTAATTGAATCTGCTCTTATGTATGTTTTTTTAAAAATGCACTTAAATCAGGTATATGCACGTCTGTTTTCTGCTACATGCGCATCTGAAGAAACGACTCTTGTTGTATAATCTGTGTATGCGGATCTTGCCTTATTGAGACAAACACAACACACTGAAGGATACGAATAATTCATATTTGCAATAAAAAGTCGTAGCAGGACGCACAGAAAAAAAATATTTAATAATTTCGACCTATTAATAATATAATCATTAAGAAAAAGACATTGAAAAAAACCCAAAAATATTTATCGAGATATTCTCAATGCGTACTATATATAAAATAAATTTTTACAGTTGCTCCTAATTGAAGACACATTTTCTGGCATGCATACACTACCATCATCACTATCACTCGGCACTTATACCTGACCTGTAGCTGGTGTGCCACGTTAATGACCCTAAAGATGCCACTGACTGGTATTGGCGCAATTA
The DNA here is from genome assembly GCF_038048845.1 of Mixophyes fleayi. NCBI lineage: Eukaryota > Metazoa > Chordata > Amphibia > Anura > Limnodynastidae > Mixophyes > Mixophyes fleayi. Next base: position 166,599,682 of record NC_134403.1, on the reverse strand, counting down.
AACGGGGAGGCGCGGAGTCTAACGCGCCCTCTGTATTCACCAGGGACCCCTGCAAGGAGGTATGGGCTTGGCTGTGTGACGTACGCAGGTCGCGGTACTCCAAATTAGTCACCAGTGCAATGGATGGAGTACAGGAATGGTCGTGCAGTCTGGGTCAGATACCAAACAATGGTCTGGTACACAGGAAGGATCCAGAAGAATGGTCAGAGACGAAGCAGAGGTCAGAATCCAGACAGAGAACGGTACCAAAACGCAGGACAAGCGAATAGTCAAGAACAAGCCAGAAGTGTACCAGAAGAACCAAACAACGGTAACAGGAACAGGGAACCGGAGGCAGTAACGCTGGAGCTGGTGAACCAATAATCTGGCACAAGAACATAGGGAGGAGGTGCCTTAAATAGATGGAAGTAGCCCCTGATAGGTCACAGGTAATTTTGGTGTTTCAGATGCTCCTGGCCGCCGATATTGGAAGAGAGACCGCGTCCCGTTGCCTACGAACAGTGCGGGGACGGCGCCTGACATGGTGCAAGTAATGCAGCTAAAAATCATGTACCTGAAAAATGCGCAGAACTTGAATCGTATGTATGTGCGTGCGTTCAATCTTGACGAGCCGATTATGATTGATTATGTGCATATGCCCATTTCCTCCTCTGTTCCTCCCATGAAATTGTAGACATCGGAAGTGTCCATTGCGTTTGAAGATTAATTGAATATTCTTGCGTTCACTGACATATAGACCTTTTCTGAGCCTGCGCAGAGCAATTTTACGTACAATTCAAATTTTCCGTTGCTTAATGAATCAGGCCCCCTGTGCCTTTATATGTTCTCATTGTCTTTATATATGCAGGGTACCACTTGCATATTATAGAGATAATTGCCATTATGTGTTCTTAAAGTTTATCTTGCAATTCAGCGGCAGAAGTATTGTGGGTGCAGGAAGTGTGGCCGAGTCCTCTCCCAGGTCCACTCCAAGGCCCCTCCAGGCTCTTCTGAATAGTACATGTGCCGGACTGAGTATGCTCAGAAAAGAGCACCTCTCTGCTCTTTTTAGAGCACAACTGGGTGCCAGAAGGATACAGTGGCATTGCTGGCCCCCTACTCAGGTTTTTCTGTGTGGTTTGGCGATGCACTGTTCAGCCTCTACTTGCGTTAGACAATAGAACTTTATAAATGGAATATTCTTTTAAAACATAAGATGAAGTAGTGCATGTATTACTCTGTTTAACAATGAACTTGTTTAACTTAATAACGGTTGGGTTTGTTATACCTGTGTTTGGAATGCCATCACCCGGTATAACAACCAAATAATTCCAATTGCTAAATTTTCGATATATAAAACATTCCTACTTGCTATAATAAAGACACAGCAGATGACCGATAACAATTTTTTATGGCTGGTATATATTCCGATAGTAGAAAATGGCAGAGCTTCAAATTGATGTAATTTTTAATGCAGACATTGTTTTGTTTTTTAAAGTTGCAATGCAGGACCCTAACCCTAACCTTAACCCTTGTATTAGTTTCTCGAGGCAGTGGGTCTCGACACTGCCGCTTTAAAAATGAAAGCATCAGTGTGTGCATTAGAAGTGATGCCAATTTGAAGCGATGTAATTTTCTACTATCAGAATGTATAGCAGCCATACAAAAGTGTTATCGGTCATCTGCTGTGTCTTCATTATAGTAAGTAGGCATTTTTTATATATTGGAAATACTGCAAGTGGAATTATTTGGTCATTATACCAGGTATCGGCATTCCAAGCACCGGTATAACGGCTGCCACCACTTAATAAGGCTATGTATATCTGTAACAAATATAACATATCTGTAACAAGTATAAAAAAAACCACAACAGAAATAAACTGCGCAACAGGGTAATTTATCCAGCTTCGAACATTTATGTTTAATAATTATAAAGGGTAATCAAATGGGAGATATCAGAGTAATGCTGTTTGTTTTCTAATTTGACAATTTTAGGGTTGATTGGCAATACATCCTTTATTATCAAATATATCTCATTATTGCTTATTTGCTTTTCAAGAATAAAACACAAACAAACACAAATGGTATTTTTTAGAGCATAAATAAAAATAAATAAGTACACATTGAAAAAATGTAAATTAAAAACAACATTTATAAATAATATTATTGTTATGATTTCTACATTTCCCCCCCCTGCAAAATGTGCAGAGGCTGGTGGTTATGCACCTGCATATTAAAAAAAAACAAACCAACAACTATATTTAAACATCACATTATATTCTAAACATCACAGAATATCTTTACTCTATGGGTGTAATTTGGTCCCACATTCCTCTAGTGTTAACGAGTTGAGAGGTGCTACATTACTATACATTATAATAAAGAATCATCTTATTGTTAACACAATACTAGCCAGAGTACTGCATTTTGGAAGCAAATGCAGATGAAATTGTGTTGTTTTTTTTAACTTAAGAACAAACAGTTTTATGCCCATTAATTCATACACCATATAATAGCTGCATTTGCCTAGGCTATTAAGGAATTACCAAATATAAACTTTGAGACTTACACTTCTCTACACAATCAGCACAATAAAATATACTACTCTCTTATAAAATCAAGATACTTACATTCTTCTTCAAAGGACTGGGATGGGCTCCCAATCTCCTCTAGGGGCACCTCCAGGGCCTCCTGCAGTGTCTGTTTCCTGGCCTCCTCCTGTGTGCAGCGATGGTGGCAGTCTAAAAAAAAGATTATATATTATTGTTGTAGAGAGAGGGTGAGAAAGTTTTTATTTATTTATTTATATATATTTTTTATGAATAGTAGTATTTTTAAAAATGTGATTTTGTTACACCCATTCACCTTTCATTGTATGGTTACAAACAAACACATCACATGAAGCATTACTCCACCATTGCACAATCTTTTACAACACTTCTACACCACTTGCATATTAACTTGACCAAAGAGGTCTTTCAGAAATTACATATCTTAAATTGAATGTAATCACACATGTAACTGTTATACTGACACATCATTATAACATAGCATGTGTTGTACATTTTTATCATCATCATCATCAGCTATTTATATATGTGAACGGTATTATAAGCAACATTACTATATATAATACTGTCACACGCCGGACTCACAAGCGGGTACCTGCTCCATTTAGGCAGTTTCCACGGCAGTAGACACTGCTCTCCTCCTGGTGGGCGCCATCTTGCTTCTGGGTCTGTGCATGCGCAGACCCGTTCTCCTATTTGTAACCTCCCAAACTCTTTTCCATTGGATCCTCTTAATTCCCTTTGTGTATAAGGCACCTGACATGGCAGTCAGGTGCCTGTTCTTTATGCTCACACCAGTGTACCATTTGGATGTGACTCCTGTGCTCCCTAGCACCATCTCTGCATTTTATTATTGCTGTCTGGCTCAATCTGCTGTTCCAGTGACTCATTGCCGTGCTGTTCAGTGTCACCTCCTTGTGTCCAGTCTGTTGTCCAGTGATACCATCTCTACATTATAGAGATGGTTCAATCTCAGGATATGTCCACTACTAGTTATCCACTGTGGCTTATCAGTGCTCCAGCATCCCTCCAGTTGCTCTGTCTGATTCCTCTTCCATTGCATAGTCATCTATTGTTCAACTCTCCTAGTGGGTCTCAGCTAACACTCACCCTGAGGACCGCGACCTATGCAAAGACCATGACTCCTTACGGGAGTCACTGACGAAGACAACGTGCCTCATTAGACTCTGCTGGGAGACTGGGCTGCGACTTGCCCCCTGGTTCAGCCCCCTAACGTGAGACACAGATAGGAGAAGCGAGTGCTTGAAACCATTGCATTCATTGATGTAACCTCTGTTTCTGGACATGTGCAGTGGTTAATCACGCAAGATACGCTACGCAAATGGACGTACGCCCGAATATGAATCAAGCCCTTTTTGTGGCTACAGAGTTGATGCAGCCATTATCTTCTGTCAATTAGCTGTGTTAATTTGGTGTCATTTTCCATGTCATGTGAAATGTTTTCCACTGCACATATGCATATCTTGTGCTCCAATTTTGAGCTGCATACAGCTAACACTTGAGGCCCTTTGTGCTTTCAGAGGCAGATAAGGGAAGATCATGTGCAAGTGCTTTACAGTAAGGGGCACACAGGCAAACGCAGTGATGATAAAGGGCGGTGTCCAATGTTTCACAAATATAATGAGGTTACTCTGACTTTGAACAAGTGTGTATATATATATATATATATATATATATACATATATATATATAGAGAGAGAGAGAGAGAGAGAGAGAGATCTATTATCTCTCTCTCTCTCTCTCTCTCTCTCTCTCTCTCTCTCTCTCTCTCTCTCTATATATATATATATATATATATATATATATAAAAATATGTATAGATATTTATAGGTATATATAGATGGATATATTACATATGTATGTATATATATATCTATCTATATCACACACACAATTACCCGCTCATCACACCTCTGTTCCTCCCTCATTACACCTCTGTTCGCCCCTCATTATACCTCTGTTCCCCCCTCATTACACCTCTGTCACCCTCTTTGCACAATATGGTACTTACCTTCCTATGGTCTGTTCTCCTCTTCTGTCAGCAGTTCCACCCACCGCAGCTCCTCACTGACAGCGTCGGGATGTGATGATGATGACGTCACACCCAACAGTCATTCAGTGTGGAGGGGGGAGCCAGGCGCTTGGCTAGGGGGTGACCATTTGCCATGCCCCCTAACTCGGATCTGCCCTGGAAGAGTCAGCACTGCACCCGAAGCAGAAAGAAAATGAAGAAGAAAATGAAGCTTCAGGTCGCAGATTGGGGATTTCCAAGCAAATGCGTGCACGCCTGGGGCATGCCTTACAAAGAATACGTTTTAAGCATACACATGACAGGTGTAGTTTTTTCCGTTGATGATGATGATTATACCCAAAATCATCTCCAAGAGTTGCAACTGTATCCAGAAACAAATCTTCACCCTGGGTAAACAGTATAGTTATTTGCATCTAAAGTACCTTATTTGTGTAAGCAAAATTATAGAGTATGTTGCTAAATTTTCCCCAGTTAAATTGCTAGTAAGTTGTCAATAAAAGAAAAGAAACGCAAAAAATTTCTATTTTGTTGGCCCTACAAATAAAAGATAAATAATGTTCCATATGTCAATTTTTTTAATATCAGAATACACAGTGTAAATTATCTTATTTATGTTAGCTGTATCTAATCTTTAAGTATTTCAAACATATTAATGGACAATTTAGGATCAATCAAGGACTGGATTTTGTCTAGATTATTTATATATTAATTTTTTTTCAAGTATCTTTATTTAATTTTCAAATAAAGCAACACAAGAAGGGGTACAGAAGAGAAAAAAAGGAGAGATGGGGATGGGTAAAGGGTTACATATCACAACATAAGATAAGATAACAAGAATATATGGTTGAATCAAATGTTCTACACATAATATCCTAAATAATAATCTACAGAGGACATAAGCAGATGTATTTTAAGAGTGTGCCAAAAGGCAGTATAAGAAGGGTGATGGGGGAATGATAGTACAGGGAAGAAAAGTGGAAGGGAAGGTGGTATGGGAGAGGGGGAATAAATAAAGTGGATTTTGCGTATGTGTAAGTGGATTTTATTGCGAGAGGGAGAATCGGGCTCAAAATGCGAGTACAAGGAAATCCAGATGTTGGGAAATTGATTTGGGCAGTTGTGTATTATGCTGTTCATATGTTCAAACTTGTAGATTTGCCAGATTTTGTTGAAAAGTGAGCTTAGTTTCTCTTACATCAATGGAAATCCCTGTAATTGTAGATAAATAATTTGAAGAACAGGAAAACAAAGAAAATACAAATGGGAAGACTGGATACTATTAGCATGTACACTGTTCAACAGTGATAGTGTCTGGGTGTTGCCATTAATTAATATGACCATTGGCTATCGTTATACTCATGGTAGAATGTTTATTGTATAAAAATAACAATGGTAATTATTACTAGGGTAAAAAGTTTGGAGATTATTTATTTATTTAAAATAACATGTTAAAGTTAATATTGAGGAGGACTATTGGATGATAACAGCCACAAGTTAATTTCTGGCTTTTTGAATAAATATAGTAAATGGTTTAATAAAACTAGCAAAATTAATATCATAATTATTAATAGACAATATGGTAGAGGTAATAAATTTGTTAGATATTTGGAAATGTATGAGTACCTAAGGTATATGTAATTTGTTTATACAATAAGATGTATGAATATACATTATTCATTAAAAAATATTAACTCAACTTATCAGATAAAATGTAATCATATCATTTGGATGTGTCCTGCTTGCATCTTAATTAGGATAATTACTGAAATAATATGCTCGTGTTGTCATGATCTACCCAAATATCTGATGGTTTCCAGCAAATCACTGTGTATAAGCAAACAATGGGTTAATATATTTTGATGAAGGAAACAGACAAACTTCAGAGGACTGCTTTCTGTCTCCTTACTCTGATTATTTACTCAAAGATGCCCTGTTATCATGGAAGAGTAATCAAACCAATTTTATTACCCAGTTAAGTGCGTCACAAATCATAGAAGATTAACTAAAATTCCTGTGGCAATGATGAAATATAGTTCATCCCAAGTTCATCATATAAACCATATTTAAAACATATTAAATTAAAGGTAAAACTTCCATAATTCATGTTTGAGGATACCTTTGTATATATATTTGTAACTACTAAAATAAACACTATAAAATGTGTCAATGACATATACAGGCCTCATAAGATTCTTATAGGGAGAATGTATGTCCCCAAGGAACCAATTTAACATGAACATGTTTCATATGTATAGGTGCAAAAATCATGCCATGTTTAGTGGAATTATTGCAACATATCTACTATGTTCCAGAAGACAGTTTTTATACATTGTTAGAACCCATTAAAAGAACTGTGTAGGTTGTTAAGAAAGTTAGCATACCAGCACACACCTTTTGGTGACTTTGCAAATAAAGGGAGGTTTATGCAATTGAGACATTTTAAAAAGTAGTGGAATGATTTTTAAAATGTTTTTTTGGGGTCAGTTTACTACTGAGATTTGTCCATCTTCTTTCCTTCCCCCAGTGTGCAGATTATGTAAAAAAAAAAGTGTAGTTTTTTTGTTTCTATGGTTTATTTCTATTTTTACTTTATTTTAACCAAACAGTTTTGCATTTATATTTTTGTATATTGCTATCACCATTTTTATTCAATAAGTATTGTGATTTTTTGTGTGATTTTATGCCATTTAATAATGATCTTTGTGTTCTTAAATAAGTCAGGCTTCGTTTCATGCTACATTTATGTATAACTGTTTGGTTTAAAGTATCTCTGATTAAAATATGTTATGTAATTGTATTTAGGGGAGAAACTGAAGACCTTATAAGTGTGTTTGCTCTTGAACTAAATCTTAATGGTGTCAGCTGTTTAAGAGAGAGCGATATTTCATTGGGTGATTTTTTTCATCAATTTTAGATCGACCAAGTGATATTGTTTTGATTAACCTTGTACACTCATATTTCACAAATGCCCAGGTGGGTCTTGTTGTGACAGTTTGCTATAGCTGCAGACATGTTGTGCGAGCTCTTCGCTGGAGCCCAGTATGGGACTCTACTTAGTCCCCATATTCTTCTGCAGAAGCCCTTGCTATCCTGCCCGATCCTGCAACCCTGTTGAGCCCTACTCATGGTTACCTGTAATAGCACCTGCATTTGTTCCTGCTGTGATTGCCCGACTACCGTTACTACTGCAGTGCATGATCCGGTAACTGCCTATACTCCAGGCTGCGGCTTTGGCCTAACTACCACCCAGGCCTATTTCCCTCTTCCTTACCGGATTCCTCATCTTTGATCGGCTTAGCTCCTACCACCAGAGCTGGATTAAGGCTTTGGGGGGCCTGGGGCACTTAAGACAGGGGGGCCCCTAAAATCTAAAATTAAGAGCATAGTGTCTTCAATGGGTATAAGGCTGTAAGCATTGACACATCCTGCATTACGACACCTATAGCCCGCTAGTACGACATTTACAGCTCTCCCACAGGGCTCGCCTAGCTTGTCTGCATAAGAAAAGTCATTACTTCCACAAATTAAAATACTTCACATTAAAACAATCATCAAAACCCCCACATGAAAATGTGCATTGACACCACACATTAAAAATACAACTATACTGCACACTAAAACTAGCAATGATACAACACACTAAAATTAACAAAAAAAATAAACACTGATAACATAACACCAATTTTGACACATATGTGTATATATATATATATATATATATATATATATATATATATATATATATATATATTAGTACTACAATTTTATTCAATATTTATTTAAAATTGCTAATGGGTGTGTTGATGCACCTGCATTGTTGTGTACACCATTGAACGGTCACCAAAAATTAGGATTGTTCCACTAGAATCACAACATTTCACAGACTCTGCTGCTCTCTCCTACCTGTTCTTCTCACTTTCACCACCTGTGCTGCAGGTTTCTTTAGTTGCGGCTTGTCTGGATCCTGGAATGTTGGAGGACCTATTTGGAAAAAAAATGGGTACATTTAGAAAATTACAGCCAGCCCCGGTGTTAAATCTGTACCACCCACGATTAATAATTAGGCCTTCCTCCAGCCCCGACATTAAAATAATAGTATTCATATTTAATAAATAAACCTATTTCCCTCCCTACAAACAGGTCCAGCAATAAATGAATAGTATTTGCATTTCAGAAATATACGTATTTCCCGAACCTGTCACTGCCATTAAATAATTCATAGGCACATTTAATAGAGACCTCATTCTTCCCAAACTCACCCCCAAACCACCCCATCTTAAATTAATAGTCCCCACTATTGTGCCTCTCTCCCGCACTTTTTCCTCATACTGTGCCTGTCTCCCCATTTTTCCTCAATCTGTGCCTCTCCCCCCTTTTTTCTCATGCTGTGCCTCCCCCCCTTTTTCCTTACTGTGCCTCTCTCCCCTTTTTTCTTACTGTGCTTCTCTCCCCTTATTCCTTACTGTGCCTCTCTCCTTTTTTCTTACTGTGCTTCTCTCCCCTTATTCCTTACTGTGCCTCTCTCCTTTTTTCTTACTGTGCTTCTCTCCCCTTATTCCTTACTGTGCCTCTCTCCTCCCCTTATTCCTTACTGTGCCTCTCTCCTCCCCTTATTCCTTACTGTGCCTCTCTCCTCCCCTTATTCCTTACTGCGCGCCTCTCCCCTTATTCCTTACTGCGCGCCTCTCCCCTTATTCCTTACTGCGCCTCTCTCCCCTTATTTCTTACTGCGCCTCCCTCCCCTTATTCCTTACTGCGCCTCTCTCCCCTTATTCTTTACTGCGCCTCTCTCCCCTTATTCCTTACTGTGCCTCTCTCCACTTATTCCTTACTGCGCCTCTCTCCTCCCCTTATTCCTTACTGCGCCTCTCTCCCCTTATTCCTTGCTGCGCCTCTCTCCCCTTATTCCTTACTGCGCCTCTCTCCCCTTATTCCTTACTGCGCCTCTCTCCTCCCCTTATTCCTTACTGCGCCTCTCTCCTCCCCTTATTCCTTACTGCGCCTCTCTCCCCTTATTCCTTACTGCGCCTCTCTCCCCTTATTCCTTACTGCGCCTCTCTCCCCTTATTCTTTACTGCGCCTCTCTCCCCTTATTCCTTACTGTGCCTCTCTCCACTTATTCCTTACTGCGCCTCTCTCCTCCCCTTATTCCTTACTGCGCCTCTCTCCCCTTATTCCTTGCTGCGCCTCTCTCCCCTTATTCCTTACTGCGCCTCTCTCCCCTTATTCCTTACTGCGCCTCTCTCCTCCCCTTATTCCTTACTGCGCCTCTCTCCCCTTATTCCTTACTGTGCCTCTCTCCTCCCCTTATTCCTTACTGCGCCTCTCTCCCCTTATTCCTTACTGCGCCTCTCTCCTCCCCTTTTTGCTTACTGTGCCTCTCTCCCATTTTTCCTTACTGCGCCTCTCTCCCCTTATTCCTTACTGTGCCTCTCTCCCCTTATTCCTTACTGCGCCTCTCTCCTTCCCTTTTTCCTTACTGTGCCTCTCTCCCCTTTTTCCTTACTGCGCCTCTCTCCCCTTATTCCTTACTGTGCCTCTCTCCCCTTATTCCTTACTGCGCCTCTCTCCTCCCCTTATTCCTTACTGCGCCTCTCTCCTCCCCTTATTCCTTACTGCGCCTCTCTCCTCCCCTTATTCCTTACTGCGCCTCTCTCCTCCCCTTATTCCTTACTGCGCCTCTCTCCTCCCCTTATTCCTTACTGCGCCTCTCTCCCCTTATTCCTTACTGTGTCTCTCTCATCCCCTTATTCCTTGCTGCGTCTCTCTCCTCCCCTTATTCCTTACTGCGCCTCTCTCCTCCCCTTATTCCTTACTGCGCCTCTCTCCCCTTATTCCTTACTGCGCCTCTCTCCCCTTATTCCTTACTGCGCCTCTCTCCCCTTATTCCTTACTGTGCCTCTCTCCCCTTATTCCTCACTGCGCCTCTCTCCCCTTATTCCTCACTGCGCCTCTCTCCCCTTATTCCTCACTGCGCCTCTCTCCCCTTATTCCTCACTGCGCCTCTCTCCTCCCCTTATTTCTTACTGCGTCTCTCTCCTCCCCTTATTCCTTACTGCGCCTCTCTCCTCCTCTTATTCCTTACTGCGCCTCTCTCCTCCCCTTATTCCTTACTGCGCCTCTCTCCCCTTATTCCTTACTGCGCCTCTCTCCACCCCTTTTTCCTTACTGCGCCTCTCTCCCCTTATTCCTTACTGCGCCTCTCTCCCCTTATTCCTTACTGCACCTCTCTCCCCTTATTCCTTACTGCGCCTCTCTCCCCTTATTCCTTACTGCCTCTTTCCCCTTATTCCTTAGTGTGCCTCTCTCCCCTTATTCCTTACTGTGCCTCTCTCCCCTTATTCCTTACTCTGCCTTTCTCATCTCCTTTTTCCTCATAGTTTGCCTTTCTGCTTAATTCCCTTTTTTCACTTACCTTTCTATTAGCTTTTCTTTTCTTCTCCTCTTTTCTGTCTTCTGTCTTCTTGCTTCCTCTCCGCGCTGCTCCTCACTGAATGACAGGCGTGACTTGATGACGTCACGCCTGTCATTCAGCATTAACAGAGCAGAGAGGAAGGAGGAGGGACGCCTGCGCGGCTGCGATCAGGTGAGTAAATCTCTATTTTTGTTTTTTGGTCCCCCACCAACGAAGAGGAACAGCCCAGAACCTGCCCGCAACCCCCCCCTTCCCCGCCGCCGCAAAAATAACAAAAAAAATTATGGGCAGAGCTGTCACACAGCAACTGACAGCAGGAGCAGGTTAGGTCATACAGGCGACGGGAGGAAGCCGCGGAGAGAGGGGGGCCCGGAGCGGCTGCTGTCAGTTAGAAACTGACAGCAGGAAAGTTCATGCAGCGGCGGGGGGCCCTTGGAGAGAGGGGGGCCCAGGGCACGTGCCCCCTGTGCCCCCCCTAAATCCGGCTATGCCTACCACCTACCAGGTCCTTCATTCATCCTGGGCCTAACCTGTCTGATGCTCCACTGACACACCGCTGATTCTCCAGATGCGCCAGATGCCATCCGTTATACTGTTATACCTTGTAAGTTCTATTGCTTGTAATCTGTATGGTGCTGCCAAAATCTTGTGGCCCCTTATAAATAAAGGATAATAATATATCAGTTACATTGAAGCAGGGACTTCATCTACCTGTTAATAGAAAAATTGTTAATTTAATGTACCCTAACCCCATTCTTTGCTTTTGATGCATTTCAATTTTCACATATGATTATCTGTGCTATAATGCAATACTCTGACTCTCCAAGATGACTCCTTCCATCTGGTTCAAAAAGTTCTGCTTAACTAAATAATGAGAAGTATGTATTTAAACATTTATTAGTCACCAGGTATAGCAATATGAAAGCAACACCTTGCAATGAATTAAACAGCATTTTCTGCAAGGGGGGGGGGTCATATGTTTGAAGGTCATATTACATATATTAGGGCCTTGGTAATCTAACATATACTCTTAGCACATGTGATATGTGAGTTACCACAACAGCCTAATGATGCACTCAGGCTTACTGCAAGGTATTGATAATGCAAACAATAAAGATCACTGCTAGACAAAATGTTAACACATAGTTTGTGTTCCATAGTGGTCAAAAACAAAGCTAACACTTTGGGGTATATTTACTAAACTGCGGGTTTGAAAAAGTGGAGGTGTTGCCTTTAGCAACCAATCAGATTCTAGTTATTTATTTAGTACATTCTACAAAAGGACAGCTAGGATCTGATTGGTTGCTGTAGGCAACATCTCCACTTTTTCAATCCCGCAGTTTAATAAATATACCCCTTTAACTTTACTGAAAAAGAGTGTTTTATTTACAAGGACACAATTTTTTATCGTTGCTGCCTCACAGCGCTGGAGTCATGGGTTCAATTGTAACCAAGGTGCTATATGTGTTGAGCTTGTATGTTCTGTCCTTGTTTGCAGGGCTTCTTCTGTGTACTATGATTTCCTCCCATAGGAGGCTGGTAGGTTAATTGTCTTCCGACAAATGGACCATAGTATGTGTGTGTTAAGCAATTTAAAATGTAAGCTCCAATTCGGCAGGGACTAATATGATTGATTACATATTTTTTGAACAGTTCTGCCTAATATTATTGATGAGATATAAATAAATTATAGTAATAATAATTAAAGGTGTGTGGTTCCAGTGGCGCACGCAGGGGGGGTTTCTGAGTCTCTAGAAACCTCCCCCCTGCGCTAACTAAGTGGCCACTGTCCTATACAGCAGCCGCGGCGCTGTCAAAGAAGCGTCCGCGGCGGTGCTGTATTGTATACTGTCTGTATAGGACAGCATGCGCAGCAGCTCTCTCTCGGTTTTTTTTATTTTATTTGGGTCGGCGGGGGGAAACCTCCCCCCGACAATCCTCCGTGCGCCCCTGGGTTCCATTCATGCCACAATACCATGTACATTTGTAATAGAAATATACAAAAATGCATGCCATTGAAATTGTAGTTAAATGTACATTTATTAACCATTCATGCAGACAGCCATAAAAAGTTGTTTTTAACAAGGCAATCTGCAGTTACTTCGAACAATGAAGGAACAAGTGTGTGAGCAGTGAACACATCATTTGTTTTAAGGGCATAATGTTTATTTTAGACCAGTAAAATTAGATTGATGGTCTACTTTAAAATAATGTACGAAAGACTGGTTATTGTAAACCTAAGCAACCTCCCAACACACAGAAAACTGATTGTGGCAAATAAGTTCTGCAGCCCATTAGTGTTGTGTTGATGTGGGAGCAGCAGTTACTTAACCTCAGTCATCAGCCAACATTAGGGAATTATGAGAAGTTGGTAAAATGGGTGGTTTGTCTTTGTGAACAGCTGCAGGCATCTTTACTATGGTGTTATCAAGTGCCCCTGTGAAAATATAAAAATTTTCATATAAACCGAAAGAAATAAAATATAAACCTTCGCATTTTGCCTCCCAGCAACTAAAATCAAATCACAGTCCAGCAGTGTTGTGAAATAAGCTAAATTTGCCTTTCCCCAGTTGCCTGTCAAATTAGTTATCTGATAAAAAAGAAAACAGTCATACAAATGTGATTTACTTCCGTTTCCTCCAGTCATAAACATTTATGTCTGAAGTGTAACAAGGAGTTTAAAATCCAACTATGTTTTATTGATGTATGATGAAACCTGATACAAATGTACTGTTTTTTTCTATCTGTCTTGCAGCTGTAGAGGATACAAGAGAATTGTAGCTTTATAGAAGGTTTCTGTCAAAAAAATGGAGTTTAGTTTTTCCAGATCTACTTTGTTAAAAATATCTCTCGGATCTGATTAGTATCATATTCGTAAAAGCTAAGAAAGTACATTATTCAGTACTGAAGAAACAGTAATATTCTCAAATACATATGTACAGTTCCCATGCCCGACCAAGTTTATTACATTTCAAATTGCTGGTGCGGCTTTAAAAATGCTGGGGTAAGTGTTCTACGTACATTTTCATATTGTCACCAGAAGCTTATGTGATGAAGAGTAAGGTAAGTAAAAAACATTTTCCGTAATTGTGCTAAATGTCATGATTGTGCTGGCATGTATTCCCATATTCCTGGTATTGCTTTGCTTCTTTTTCTATTGACCCTGCATTGGTCATGTGACTTATACTATGGGAACATCTGGGGCCTGATTAATTAAGGATCTTAACTTGAGAAACCTCTTATTTCAGTATCCTGGACAAAACCATGTTACAATGCAAGGGGTGCAAATCAGTATTCTGTTTTGCACATAAGTTAAATACTGACTGTTTTTTCATGTAGCACACAAATATCAACTTTAAATTTCAGTGTACAAATAAGATATCAAGTATTTGTGTGCTACATGAAAAAACAGTCAGTATTTAACTTATGTGCAAAACAGAATACTAATTTACACCCCTTGTTTTGTCCAGGAGACTGAAATAAGAGGTTTCTCAAGTTAAGATTCTTAATGAATCAGGTCCCTGGTGCTGATACAAGTAAGAATTTCTGTTTGAAAATTACCCCTCCTCTTTTTTATATAGCTCATTGGTCCATAGATATAGGAAGGAACACATGAAATGTAGGACCTAGTGTTCTGAGCTGTATCTGTGCTTTGCAGAAGAAAGAAGGATGAGCTATGATTACAAGTGTGGAATATATCCAAGGAACATGGTATCAGTATTTGTCTCTCAAAAAGCCAGAAAGTAGTCCAGCAACAAACAGGTACAGACGTAAAATCACAATAGATTCTGACAATGGATTTCTTCTATTATATGGGCTCACACAAGTATTCATGCTTCTGTTTTTGATGTGCTGTGCTAAGAATAGGAATCATTGATCTAAACAGACTGTGTCTATGTACATATATATTGTTAGGTATCTGATGCAGGTCAATGGATGGAACAAGGTTGTGCATGTCGTTTCCCATAATTGTTCTACAAAGCCCGTATACATAGACTGTCCATTTTGCGTAGAGATCATTAATCATCTGCTTAGCTCAGTAAGTGAATGGAGAGCATTGAATGCAGAAGTAATAACATCTGTGTATGTAGCCTATAACACTCAATTTATTTGTCTTCTGTGTCTTCTATTTTATATTAGAGATAGCTGCACTGTGGATCATCTCTGTGCCCCATCTCCCACACAATCATCATCTGCAAGGGATGTTTTCAAGATCTACTGAATTAACATCTCAATTCAACTACTGGAAAGAGAACAACTATCATTGTTGTTGCTATTTCTGTTCCTTCTTTGGTAAGCTCTGTAAATTCCTTGGTCACAGAGATTGCCACCACAATTTCTGCAAATATGAAGAACAAGTGTCCTGGCTCGGTGTTCAGCAGTGAACATGATACTGGGATAAATGGTGAAGGACAGCTATGGCTGTCAGCTACTGGCTGTATTGACATTTCTATAGTGACTGGTTCATCTTTCATGTCTCCCTTCCATTCTCTCCTCATTTCAATTTTAACACGTCATTGGTACCAATGACTGCTTTAATATTGGGGGCTGATAATGCTTCTTCTTCACAAAAGCCACATACTTTCCCCATCACCAACTATAATTGTTTTTCAGTACTTTTTGTCTCAGTTGTTCGCCTAACCTTGGAGATTGGAAGTTTGTTAGGTCAGCTCATCTTTATCTTCTGGGCAGTGTCGGACTCGGGCATGAAGGGCTCACAGAGGAAACCAATGACTGGGGCCCACCTAATATCATGTAGCGCTGCAAAGGTAGCGTGCATGGGCCTGGTTCACTTAAGACAGGGGGTTATCATTTTAGACAAATTTTAGCGAATTACACAGGCAAAACTGTGTGCACTACTGTTACGTGCATGCAGTTCTGCCTTCACGAGAAGAACAGTGTGAAGCGGGACATACCTCACAACTGTCCTGGTAGTAGAACCAAATCCTGACTAAGCGAGAAAGTCACTCAAATTCGGGACTGTCCCACCAGATTCAGGGCAGTTGGCAGACTGTCCTACTCTCTCCTACCTGTCTTGTCACTTTCACCACCTGTGGCTGCTGGTTTCTTTAGATCAGTTGCTGCTTGCCTGGATCCTTGGAGGGCCTATTGGAATAAAAAAATGTGTACATGAACTTTACAAAACTCCAACCATTCCTGACATTAAATCAACATCACCCATATTTAATAATTAGGCCTCTCTCCAGCCCCAATATTAAAGTAATTGTACTCACATTTGATAACTAGACCTTTTACCCTCTCTCCAAACAGCTCCAGCAATAAATGAATAGCATTTATATTTAATAAATATAACCATTTCCAGGGCCGGACTGGGACTAAAAATCAGCCCTGGCATTTGAAGCACACAGGCCTATCTCTGTTCCAGATGATAATAATATTACAGTACTTTTTGCAAAGGTCATTGTTATACGGTGTCCCGTGAGATACAAATATATTACGTGCAGCTTGACTCTCTATTTGCAGCATAGGGCTTACCAGTATCAGATATTCGTATATACAGGACAGGAAGAGAAATTTGGGGCCTGGTTACAGTGACCTTTTGGCACCCCCCTCCTTAGACTAGTAGCAAAGAAACTGTGTGCTGCCGCTGTGCGACGGAGCCGAAATGGGTGTGACCACATTGTGCAGGGGGTGTGGTCAACATGGGGCATTGATACATACATTATGATAAAACATTACATTTATCACACCCTCCCAGACACATTATGACACCCCCAGCCCACTGTACTTATCTATGATTTTGATGCTGCTGATG